>NC_132891.1:36325909-36350909 GCF_030463535.1 Salminus brasiliensis | reverse complement strand
CTGAGTGGAAGGGAACCCATCCTGCTCTGAGTTGCCCTGGATAGTAAAACACACTCCCTCCTGAAGCTATTAGAGTAACAGCAGCGCGCACAGCATAGCATTAGAATAAGAACCCTGAGCAGATACAGCTGCTGTATTTAACCCATTACGGCCCATATCTGACCGCACCATTGGTCTGCATGTTTGCAGAGTGGTCAGTGTTCTTGCAGCGTACCTCCTCACTGTAGGCCAGTTCTGTGGTCTTTTCCCTTCTTACACTGGCTGAAGGTTTTAGCTATATGATTTAAACAGTGTAATTAACGGATCATCCCGTATCATTTGTATCTTAAACTATCAGCTTCAGGATCATGCTGGAACAGGGAGAAGGGCGTCTCCGTCATTCCCACTCCGGGCCTAAACACTGCTGCTACTGCACTATGGAGCTTTGGTGGTGGCAGAACCCATACAGTCATATTAGTGTAAAATCCTGTAGTATTACTCTACCACCTCAGCCCACATGCTGCTCCACCTTCAGATCAAGCTTCTGCAGCTCTCACACTGTCCAGAAATGCACGTGTACAGCTTGTCCTTTAGAGGCTTGAATTCCACCTCCAGACGGTGGGGGGAGCCCAGGAGCAGGAATACCAGTTCTCACATAATGCTGCTCTAAGTCAGACCTCAGACTCTTCAGTGAAGTGGTTCAGTAGTTCAGTGGTTAGCAGTTGTTGAAGAACAGAGATCAGATCAGTATGAAGACTTCAGGATCAGTACTGATAAGAGTGGAGCCTCCAGATTTCACTCTTCAGTCACTGAGTGCTGGAGTGTCTGCAATAAAACTATGTTTTGGCTGTGTGTGTGTGTGTGTGTGTTAAAGGGGTTCTGCATCTAAAAGCATTCCACAACCCATTGAGTACCCAGATAAGACACATTCCACATCTTTAACACACACACACACACACACACACACACACACACACACACACACACACAGAGAGAGAGGCAGAGCCTGAGCAGCTCATTAGAGTAGTGGGTCTGGAAGAAACCACTTTACAGCAACAACTACAGCTTTTAGATAGTAATAAAACACACACCACACACACACACCACACACACTACACACACTACACACACCACCACCATTCACTAGTTTTTGCACATAACTCCACACACATACACAACCCCAAATTATATCTACTCAATTTTGTAAACTTTACAAATTTACCATACATCAATCAGCCATTACATTAATACCACCTGCCTAACACTGAATAGGTCCCACTTGTGCCATCAGAACAGCTCTGACCTGTGGAGGCATGGACTCCGCAAGATCACTGAAGGGTTCCTTTGGTGTCTGTCACCAAGAGTAATGTTAGTAGATCCTGTAGGTTTTCCTTGCTCGGAGCACTTTTGGTACTGGGAGGAACACCCCACAAGACCTGCCTGATGTCTTGGAGATGTTCTGACCCAGTCGTCTAGAACATCACAGTTTGGTTCTTGTCAAAGTGTCTCAGATTCTTACGCTTGTCCATTTTTCTTGCCTTAATACCTCCATCAGGAACTGACTGTTCACCTAACATTAATATCCAGTATGAAGCTCTAATAACGTTTATATCCAGTATGAAGCTCTAATGACATTAATATCCAGTATGAAGCTCTAATAACATTAATATCCAGTATGAAGCTCTAATAGCATTAATATCCAGTATGAAGCTCTAATATCATTAATATCCATTATTAAGCTCTAATAATATTAATATCCAGTATGAAGCTCTAATAACATTAATATCCAGTATGAAGCTCTAATAACATTAATATCCAGAATGAAGCTCTCATAACATTAATATCCAGTATGAAGCTCTAATAGCATTAATATCCAGTATGAAGCTCTAATATCATTAATATCCATTATTAAGCTCTAATAATATTAATATCCAGTATGAAGCTCTAATAACATTAATATCCAGTATGAAGCTCTAATAACATTAATATCCAGTATGAAGCTCTAATATCATTAATATCCAGTATGAAGCTCTAATATAATTAATATCCAGTATGAAGCTCTAATATCATTAATATTTAGAATGACATTCTAATCACATTAATTTTCAGTATGAATTTTTAATAACGTTAATGACGGGTGATTCCAGGGTGGTGAATGGTAGTCTAACACTATACCTCCTAAATGGTGAATGGTACTGTATACAGTGATGCTGTTCTCGGCTGATGGGCTCAGAACACTTTTACGACTGTCTCTCTGATGGTTACGGACTCTTTGAAGCCTCTCTGAGGAATTAGCGGGGAGGCCTGCAGTTGATGCTGCAGCAACAAAGACTTTCAGACAGCAGTAACACCACAGCACCACACCCACTGAAACTGCAGCTCCAGGTACTGTCATTACCTCCATCACAACACAACCAGAGGCTTAACCTGAATTAGCCTTCACTCCAGCTCCAGCTATACCGCACGACACGGGTCAGCTTTGTTCTGTTCGGGGGATTAAAGTGAGACACCAGTGAAATTACAGAAAAAGGCACAGGAAACACAGTCTGGATGTGTTTAGTGGTTTACGAGTGCAGATAAGAGAAGCCAGAGTCCTTTCACCAGCTTATCTCAGAAAAAAGACTTGAGGTGTACCATGTGATCAACCAGCGGGAAGATCCGCTACACAGGCTACACAGAGAGGTTTTGTTAATGCTAATCATTCATAGCACGTCAGAATTTACCCTAATGAGGGATGAGTGTGCCAAGAGAGATATACAAGCTGGTATTGCCAGTATTTTTAACGATGATTGGCTTCCAGTGTTTGTTAGCAATATTAGCCTTGCAGCTTTATATCTGCTGAACTTTTGCTTTAAGTGTTTGCAGGGAGGTCTGCAGTTCCATCTGTTTAATCTGAGCAGAAACCATTCTAATCCGACTATCAGGGGCTCTGCAGGATGAAGATCTGGTGAGAAGCCTGAATGTTCTTCAGTTGCTACCATGCCAAATCACATGGCAATGCGGGGACCCTCCTGAAGCACATCAAAGTGAAGCTTCAGCTACAGTAACACGATGAAGAATGATCCAGAACCCTCCACCTGGTGAGGATCCTCAAACACACTCACACTCACTCTCTGTCTGTGAGATAGTGAATGTGAGACTCTCTGCAGACTCAGTGTGCAGGACAGGGTTTAGGGGGCAGATATGGTGGCTTACAGCAGCTAAAGCAGCCAAAAGTAGAAACGAGAGAAGTGGAAAAAAGCTCTTAAAGCTGCCTTGAGAATACAGCTGTGAACCAAAGCAGAGTTAGACCATATAAAATCATTTCCATTACAAACACACATGCACACACATGCACACACACACACACACACACACACACACACTCACCCAGATCAGAACCGAGCAACAAAGCACTGAGTTGACTGAAGTACATTGATTTGAGCACTTCTTTCAAAACACAGCTTAGAATAAATACATGGAAATGTGACGCTCTGTTGAATCATGTCTTTGAAGACCACTTCCATGAGTGTGAGACATTCTGAAATAAAAAAAAATCTTTTATCCAGCCACCTGAGCAGGAATACCTGTGATATTCCACTAATGCTCCCGTGAATACCCACCAAATACGCTTTTTAAAAGGTTCTATATGGAAGCATCTACACGAGGTGTTCCATTAGGACGAGAAAGAACCATTTAAGCATCCAAATGATGGAGTGTCCTAATTAACGTAATAATCGATTGTGATTAGCTTAACTACTCCCAGTTCTCATCCAACCCCTAGTTTATCTTCTCAGGCCTTCATTAAAGTAAATGAGATGAGCTGCTGCTGGACCGAACAAACCCATGCAGTGTCTTCAGTGTTCACAAAGTGTCCTCACTGTCCTTATGTCATTAGCAAGGATGCAAGTTGCTAGCTCTACACAACAAAACTCAACCCCGTTACTCATTTCAGCCAATGACAGCAAGGACACCAGGCATGCCATTCATAGCATTCCTGAGAAGGGTGATCAGCTTTTGAATGGTGACTTGTTGTGTTCTTAGATTTGGGCTACACTGGATTCACTGCTTATTCACTACAGGACAAGTAAACACACCAGAAGATCTTTCCAAAAGTGTGACCAGAGACATTTTTTAATTTTTATGAAGAGTAACAGAGTCAAGTGTACAAAAGCTGGAGCTTATTTACAATATACAACATACAGCATTTCATTAATAATAAAATAATTAATACAATCAAACAGCAGGTCCAGTACACAAACCAAACACATAAACACGTGAAAAATAAAATACTGGCAGTCAGAGAGGAAGCCATGCCCCACGGTAGCTGGATTAGATGAGCTGACACTGAACACTGAGTAACACCTTAAAGTGTCTGTCTGCAGATTAAGTGTGCAGCATGGCGTGTGCAGTAAACAGGCAGGATGTTGCTCGTGACCCAGATTCATATCCGAAGACGGGTGTGAGCCACAAAACACGATTAGCACCATCACTGAGAGATATGTGATAACCCTTATGTGATAAATGTTACGACATGTCGAAGAACCGTTCATAGAAACACTTTCAGGTGGGTGTTATGAATACTAGCAAAAACAATGACTCCGGTATTTGGGTTTATGTGTCTAAAATAACAAGACCAGAATTATCATGCTTGCCATGCCACAAAGTGAGAAATGTGTTTGATTTAAATATGCACATCATTTCCACATGAATAAAACTGTCAGTCAGCGTCTATAATAATTAGTAAACTTATCAATAATGATTGATACCATATAATAACATAATAACATCCACGATCTGGTTCCAATGTCCCCAGATAACATGCCCATGCGGGGCCTGTATAGGGAGACCAACTGGGAACCAGAAAGTTTTGTCCATGTGTTCCATGTCGGCCCCACATATGAATTCCCACCTGGCTCAGTGATGGGACTGGGAGGGATTAAACATGGGTTGTACACTGCACTGAAATTTGGGTGGGCTTTAACACTAGGGCCAATTTGGGAAGCCCAGCTGTACATCTACAAACCCATTCAGACCCCTTGCCAACCTGGAACCCACCTAGCCCATGTTCTATCTATGTGAGCCCCACATGTGAGACACTTTGACAAGAACCAAACTGTGATGGCTAGACGACTGGGTCAGAACATCTCCAAAACATCGGGTAGGTCAGTTCTAATCAGAAGTGGTGCAAGGAAGGACAACCAAGGAAGGTCCCACCTCACAACTTACAGGCTGCTTATGTTCGTGTTCATGTCAGATACCACAGGACACAAGATTCAGAGACCTTCAGAGGTCTTGTGGAGCTATTTTGGCGGCATGAGGGAGATCTACTCGATATTAGTATTAATCCTTTCAGAAATATATATTCGCAAATGGGATCTATTTCACAGAACACTCTGAAATGGTGGTGTCTATGTAGGAGTGTGTGCATGGAAATGATGCCCACATTTGAATCAAGTTCATTAGAAAAATAAACCTGCTCAATTCAAAACCATTCAAAGCTAAATTCACTCATCTGTGTTATAAAACCATGCATAATGAACCTCAGACTCTGATTCTGTCTTCCTGCTCAGCTCCCTGTCCTACATTTCACTGTGCAAGACACTTCAGGACTGAGGAAAGAGGAGGAGGAGGGCCGGAACCGCCTGGCAGAGCAGAAGCTGGTGCTGAGTCTCCTCAGAACGGCTGAAGTCTTTCACGATGTTGAGTATAAAAACCATGCAGAACAGTCAGTGTCCAGTAAAATGACCAACAAGACCACACAGAGAAGCTGCCGTGTAGATCAGTACCAACTAAGAGCGAGAGCCTAGCAGAACCGTGAGTGCAGTGCTCACAGCGGCCCGTACACCCCATCCATGTGGAGCAGAGACCACACACAGCAGTCCTGAGGAGTGAACAGTCGACCATCTGGGGCCCTCTTTGTAATAACTGATGCTTGTGCTTGTGTGTGAGTGTGTGTTTGTGTGTGTTACTCTCTGCTTCCGCCACTGCAGGCTCCTCTCCTTAAGCTGAAGTCATCGACAGCGATCTCTCCACTCTTCCCTCTCCTCCGGTCTCCTTTTAAGACCACCTGGAAAACACACACAAATCCAGTAACACCAACCATTACCAACAATCTGGGGTGGACTGGAATCAGAACCTTGCCAGCCTTTAGCAAGCGAAGTGTGTTATGCTTAACCGACTAGCCTCTTTGAAACTTCACTACTACTAACCTTTTGGGTCATAAATGGTCAAAAATGACCAAGGAGTGGACTACACTCATTATAAATAATGAAATATCCACTGCTGCACTTACACTCTCTAAGCCCTGCCCCCACAACGTGATCTGAGTGTGTCTCCAGCCTTGGCCCCCAGTCCTGGTCCAGATCGCAGGGCTGTAAATCCGCCCCTTCCTCACGAACAGCTGCAGGGAGCCGATGTGATGCCCGTGAAGGCGGTGCTTGAAGGCCAGACACAGGTCACCCCCTTGCCAAGGCGGAGTCGTAGGCGGGGCTAAAGGAATGGTGAGTCGCGCCCCTTTGAATCTTCGTCCAGTCACTGCCTCTGCCACTGTCAGATACCGCCCACCTGAGGATGAGTGACAGTTCAGGTCAGGTCAGCCAGCCAATGGGCAGGCAGTGTAATCAAGTAAACACATGATCAGGATAAGGGAGCTAGAAGAGCTTTAGGCTGCGTTCACATTACAAACCCTTTGAATCAGGATCGGGTTTTTGATCCAGTCTTTCTGTGTGAACAGAACACTCTTGTGTGTGTTAGTGACCCAGAACTGTCGTCAGTGTGAACACAACTCATACACAAAAGGTGCTGGAGTGTCCATTTCTAAGATGGTCAGATTATGGAACACACTGCAGCCTCCCAACACTAACCCGAACTAATCTAGACCACCCAACCCCACAAAGGTCTGACCATGCACCTGTCTAACCATCGTAGTCCTGGGTGTAATGTGCTGCTGTTGAGTGTTGTGGTGTTGAGGAAGCAGACGGGGATCAGTCGCAGTGTCTGAGTCGGGGACATTCCAGATGGAAGTAATTCTGGGCTTGAAAATTTTCCTAAACATTATTACAGCTAATCTTCAGAACGTCTCTGTCACCAAACTGCAGATCTCTCTCTCTCTCTCTCTGTCTGTCTCTCTCTCTCTGTCTGTCTCTCTCTCTCTCTCTCTCTCTGTCTCTCTCTCTCTGTCTCTCTCTCTCACTTCATGCCACTTGACTTTCTGTCCCTAAATCCCTTTATGAATTACTGAGCCCTGCGCTCCGGTTGATCCTGGATAGCTTAAGCACTCCCTCTCCAACTCTCTCTCTCTCTCTCTCTCTCTCTCTCTTTCTGTTTATTCTGCCCTGGCTGATCCTGTCTGGAGTGATACAGTGTTGTGAAATGTGTGCCTGTGTGTGTGTGTGTGTGTGTGTGTGTTTATGTTCATAAGTGGCTGTTGAGTTTTGAGTGACACACCAGGTTTGTGGTGGTTTGAGGTTTTAACAGGAAGCCGCTGAGGTGGAACGTTCTCTTTCTTCATTAACTCGGGTACACGCAGAGAGGAAGTGGCGCTTATACTCATACTTCATTCCTGTACTTAAAGGGGAAATCCACCCAATTTTCATAATTCTCTGCATAATTAAATGGTTCAGACGTAAACAAGTCCATTCAGAGTGGGATGGGGGGGGTGAAACGCCTGGTTCTAGATAATCTTATCCAGTCAGAGCTGTTCACAGTGGAGGTGAATGGAAGCAGACGTGTGAACCTCTAAAAGCTCCCCACAGAAAGTTCTTCCACCTAATGGTTATGTGTGTGTGTGTGTGTGTGTGTTTGTGTGTGTGTGTGTTTGTGTCTCACCCTCTGGATCAGTGACTGTCTCCCATCGCACGTCTCCCTCACGGTCAGTCATCCAGCTGCAAACACCCTGATCAAAAGAGCACCTCAAAGACCCTGCGCCTATGTCCACCCACACACACACACACACACACACACACATACACACACACACACACACACACACACACTGTAGTCATTCTGCGGTTTAGAGACTTTATTAAGTGAATATCTGGGTGGTAATCTGCGTGCCTGAGTGGAGATTTACCCGGATCATCTCGAGCGAACTCCGCCGTGTTCCCCAGCTCGATATCAAAGTCCAGATCAAACACACTGTTCTCACCCTGGTTCTTCGGAACTGCAGAGACCAACAGCACAGACAGGAATTAGAGACCAAAATTAGATACTGAGAAGCGTCTTGAGACTGAGAAGGTGAAAGCAGCCTGACAGTGCAGGCAGTCTAGGTGTGTGTGTGTGTGTGTAGGGGGACTATTATATGAATGTGTTTTTTCCAGTGCTGCTGAACTGTGATTTATTTACATTCATGCCCCACTGAAGTATAAGCAGTTAAGGCTGTGAGGGTTGCCAGATCCTTCAAAGTGCCAGTTGTTCTCAACATGACTGCAATCAGCCAGCTTTACTAACCATCACCAAATAAGGCTAATAACACTACTGTGCACACACACACACTTTGAGTGTATTTCTGAGTGTGTCTGTGTGCTCTGGCTGTACAGTATACACGATACGGACAAAGGTATTGGGACACAGCTCTTAATAATTTAATTCAGGTGTCTGTTTTAGTCTTATTGCTGGCCGAGTGCTGAGCTCAGAGCAGAGTGCAGAAAAGCCTCCAACTGACTCAGTAACTGCAGCAGAGCTCCAGACCTGCTGCTGGTAGAGCTGCAGAGGGGGACCAGCTCCAGATTAATAGCTATAGGTTCAGAATGGGCTGGATTTCTGAAAACTCCTCTAGGTAGAATATGTCGGTGTCCCAATACTTTTGGCCATTCAGTGTATATACTGTGTGTATAGGCTTACCTTATACCTGAGAACATATGGGATATATTATTACACACACACACACACATATATATATATATATATATATATATATATATATATATATATATATATATAAAATACAGGGCATTAATTATTACAGATAGATATTTGAATGTATATATATATATATATATATATATATATATATATATATATATATATATATATATATATTCCACATGGGATTTTGTGTGGGTGTGGTCTTACTGTGTACATCTCCGCGGGGTTTCTGAGTTATCTCCTTCTGGATGCGGTTGTCCAGTGTGCTGGTCATCATTGGGCTTGTGGTTGGAGCTGCTGGAGGTGAAGGAGCTGCAGAGGTTGTAGGTATGACTGTGGTTGTTGTAGTGGTAGTTGTTGTGGTAACAG
The DNA here is from genome assembly GCF_030463535.1 of Salminus brasiliensis. NCBI lineage: Eukaryota > Metazoa > Chordata > Actinopteri > Characiformes > Bryconidae > Salminus > Salminus brasiliensis. Next base: position 36,341,714 of record NC_132891.1, on the reverse strand, counting down.
GTGTGGAGGTAGTTGTTGAGGGAACTGTTGTGGTTGTAGGTTTACTGGTTGTTGTAGTTGGTAACTCCCTAGTTGTTGGTACAGGTGTTTCTGGAATAGTTGTTGTTGGCATTGTTTCCATAGCCTGAGTGGTTGGATCTGTTGTCGTGACTACAGTGGTTGGAAATGTTGTTGTAGCAACAGTAGTTGGAATCGCTGTCGTAGTGACGGTAGTTGGAATTGTTGTCGTAAAGACAGTAGTTGGAATCGTTGTCGTAGCGACAGTTGTTGGAATTGCCGTAGTTGTTGAAGGAGTTATAGTGCTGATGGTAGTTGGTGAAGTGGTCGTTGTGGTGGTGGTGGTTGTTGGTGAAGTGGTCGTTGTGGTGGTGGTGGTTGTTGGTGAAGTGGTCGTTGTGGTGGTGGTGGTTGTTAGTAAAGTGGTAGTGATTGGTCTTTTGGTTGTAGTTGTTGTGGTTGGACGAGTAGTAGTCGTAGTTACTGTTGTCGTGGTGACCCGTGTTGTAGATTTTGCTGTTGTAGCTGGTCTGGCTGGCTCAATAGTCACTTTAACAAGAGCTGAGGAATTACAGAAGACATTATATACATATTATATATATATATATATATATGGAGAGAGAGAGAGAGAGAGTATATAAACAATACACACAACATATAGACTCACAAAGACAACACACTGTATACACACACACACACACATGCAAGAGAACTTACGTATGCAGTCGTAGCCCCTGCCATAGGGGCCAGGTTTACATTTGCACTTCTTGGATCTGTCGTAGCAGATTGAGTGGTCATTCTTATCTAAACACACACACACACACACACACACACACACACACACACACACACAGTTGTAATGTAATGTAACAGAATGCTGTGTATTGAGGGCTAGTGTTGGTGTGTGTCTGACCTGTGCACTGGTATTTGCCGTTGATGTATCGCAGCTCGAAGCCTTTGTGGCATTTGCAGATGTAGCTGCCGAACGTGTTCACACACTTCCGAAACCTCGGACACCTCGCCTCCCCCGTCACACACTCGTCAATATCTGAGGAGTCACGTGATTTTGAATTAATTTCACTTTTATTCGTCCGTCTCTGTCTGTCTGTCTGTCTGTCTGTCTGTTTATCTATCTGTCTGTCTGTCTACCCAGATAGACCCAACTATCTATCAGTCTGTCAGTCTTTTTATCTGTCTATCTATCTGTCTGTCTATCTGTTGATCTTTTCATCTATCTGCATGTCTTTCTGTCTGTCTGCCTTTCCTTCCATCTGTCTGTCTATCTATCTGACTGTCTATATACCTGTCTGCCTATCTATCTAACTGACTGTCTATCTGTTTGTCTATAATACCTGTCTGTCTATCTGTCTGTCTGTCTGTCTGTTTGTATGTCTGTCTATCTATCTGACTGTCTATCTCTCTGTCTATCTACCTGTCTATCTGTCTGTCTATTTTGATTTGGGTTGTCTCATGTCAGTACTGGTCCTGTCACTGATGTGACTCTTCCTTCCTCCAGTCGGGGTGTAAGTCAGGGTGTGTGTTGTCGGTGCTGACTGTCCTGTAAGCTGTGTTGTCAGCACTGTAGGGGTCTCCTGCTGTGGTGGTAATTCACTGTTAAACACAGCAGCTGACAGCTGAAGTGTGTGGGGTTTTAAGGAAACAGGACGAATGACAGTGGAGGATTTGCCTGCGTGAGCCTACAGGTTCAGAGGTCTATCTGTCATCAGGGGACCGAGCACCTCAGCACAACGAGGCTCTGACTTCACACTGCTCCTCACAGAGCCGGAAACTTGTTTTTCATATAAGTAAAACCTGCAGATTTGCTGTATGGACAAAAGTATTGGGACACAAAGCTATTCCTCATGTTTGTGAAGGCTACGTACAGGCGTGTTTATGAGCCCTAAGGAATGTAGCATTAGCAAATGCAGTGAAGGCTCTGTGACTCCTGTATGAACTCATATGAAGACTGTATTGACTGTAGATGGTAAAACTGATGTAGACATACCCACACAGGTCCGGCGGTCCGGGCCCAGGCGTAATCCTGGCGACGGGCACTGACATATGATCTCACCCTTCATCACAGCACAGCCGTACTGACAGTTGGCCATTGCACATGTGCGGGCATCTACACACACACACACATACACACACACACACACACACACACAGAAGTACATTCTGTTGAACTGGTTTGGATTTATCTGATCTAAACTGACTTGAATTGAATTTAATTTAATTGAATTAAACTGAATGGACTCACTCCTGCAGGTTCCGTCCCCCATCATCATGTATCCGTCCAGACAGTAACACTTATAACTGCCCACAGTGTTCATACAGCGGTGTTTACATGGCCGGGGCTTTAAACCACACTCGTTTACATCTACAGAGAGAGAGAGAGAGAGAGAGAGAGAGAGAGAGAGAGAGAGAGAGAGAGAGAGCAGTGAAGCAGAGCAGTGTACTATATAACATGTAAAAACTGAACACACACCGTATAGTGAGAGATAGTATTACAGTTGTGTGTGTGTGTGTGTGTGCGCGCGCGTGTGTGTGTTAACCTCTGTGAACCTGTGTGAGGGGAAACACCATCTCACTGTCAGGTTCTGTTGTGCGGAACTAATGTGGCCACAACTCCAACCACCACAAACACTAATCCACCAAATATGTGTGTGTGTGTGTGTGTGTGTGTGTGTGGTGGTTGGTTATGTAGGCATGAGAGGAATGTATGGAGTGTTTTCCAATCTGATTGTTTTGAAGGTAGGTTTATCCCTCTGGCCACACACACACACACACACACACACACACAGTACAGGGAACAAACATGCAAGCTGAAAACACACATTACCCAGTTAATGATGTGGTTATTCTGGGTTGGTTAAACTTTCATTGGGTTCCTGCAGACAGGGCGGGTCCGGTGTTATTAGCTGATGTTTTAGGATTGTTTTACCATATTAAACCAAAAGATTTGATGGAAACTTTGAATAAAAACATCAGAAATTAAAATAAACTGTTTTTTGGTGACTAAAGTCATGTGACCTGTCAGGAGCCGTCCAACATCAGTAGCCGACCACACTGATGAAGGAGCCAAAGCTCAGCACAAACTCCAGCTAACAGCGGACGAAACTGAAGAGTCTACAGGAGCAGGCATCCACATACTTTCGGACATGTAGTGTATAGAATCTAATGTGAGAGTCTGCTGAGAGCAGCTCAGGACCGACTGTGATCAGTAAATAAACAGTGGGCTCGGCTCAGGTGTAGCGGGGGGGATTAGATGAGTGCAGCTCATTTCCTGCAGCTCTGCAGTGTGTGTGTGTGTGTGTGTGTGTGTGTGTTTCTCTGTGGACCCTGAGACACACAGTTGTTTTTCACTCTACTCCCTCATTTATATCTCTTTTAGCCTCCAGAGAATAAAACAGCCTGCAGCTCTGAGCTTTATACACACTTAATTAACAGGGAGAGAGAGAGAGAGAGAGAGAGAGAGAGAGAGAGAGAGAGAGAGAGAGAGAGTGGAAAAGAAAAGGAGAGGGAGAAAGAGAAGACAGAGAGAGAAGGGTTGGGGGGTTGGTAGAGGGGGGCTCAAGGGTGGTGGTCACTTAACTATGAGGAACACAAACCGCTCACAACTCTTTCATGAGGAAATTTCACCTTGACATTCTGCTCCAGATGCACCAGTAAAAGTTCATTAAAAAAACACACACACACACACACACACACACACACACACACACACACACACTCACAGTTCTGATACACTGTGCTAGATAACAGTACAGTGTATTGCATTAATAGACTGAAATGAGGGGGTGTCTTGGCAGAATTAGCAGTCAGTGTTCTCCTTCAAGCGTGTTGAGCTCCTGTGGGTGTGTTGGCGGCCGTTTGAGAAGATGCGGTACAGCTTCTTCACACGTCTCGGAGGAAGACCATGCTAGCCTTCACCCTCTCAGTGCTGATAGCTGTTAAAATCAAGGTGTTATAAAAGGTTTCTTTGAGTGAAACCACAGAAGAACCACTTTTGGTTTCATAAAGAGACTTGAAGTGAGATCTGAGTGTGAAGAACCTCAAAATTGGCAAAGAACCTTTACATCAACATTTAAAAGGTTCCTCACAATCACGTCTATTGCAAACATGGTTCTTAATGGAACCAAAAGTGACTTGTCTATGGCATAGAACCCTTTGTAACACCTTCATTTTTAACAGTGTAGCGGTGTGTGGTGGGGAGGTCCTAGCTGGTAACTGGTAGGAACTGGAAATTTCTTAAATGAGGTGTAATATTGGGAGACCCCCCCCAAAAAGCCCATCTGTTACTCATTATTTATATATATATATATATATATATATATATATATTATTATTTATATAGCGCTTTTTACAACAAATGTTCTCACAAAGCAGCTTTACAGAGATCCGGGTCCGAGCCTCTTTTGAGCAGCTAGTGGCAACAGTGGCGAGGAAGAACTCCCTCGGTCGAGAGGAAGAAACCTTGAGAGGAACGAAGACTCAAAAGGGGAACCCGTCCTCCTCAGGTCGACTCTTCAGTACCTCTAGTTCTACCTAACTCAGTCAGTACCGGACTTTATTACCTCCATATGAACCTCAACCGTTATTAATGTCGACACATTTTCACACACTGAAACACAGGAAAGCTGGACTGTGGCTGGAATTCCGTCCAGACGTCTCAGTAATAGATCTCTATAGACGCATACCGACACTCCCCGAGGCCTGAGCTTACTGCTGCCTTCACCAATAAAACTCAGCATCATCTTCATCATCATCATCATAGTCATATACACACACACATTATTCATCCCTCGCTGACACCCAGCCACCTCCAGCAGGCCACCTGATTGGCCGCAATTCTTGCACATCTGTGTGCTGATGATGAAAACATGAAGATGATGTCAGCAGAGCGGACAGATATATGGGTCACTTTCCCACGGGTCGGCCAGGCAAGAGTGAGAGAATGGACTTCGGGGACAGGCGCTGATATGAAATGTGGATGTTTACGTTAACGTCCATAAATCAGTGGTGAACCGTGACTGATAGCGCTAGGCCTTCAGTTCTGCAGGTGCCAGTGCTTTCTAGGGGTGCACATGAACGTTTTTAGGCTGTTCTAGACTAAACGCTGACACCTGAAGGTTGTAATAGACATTAGTATGTATGTAAGCTTCACTGTAGCAGTTTTACAGCGGCTCTTTCAGTAAATAGTCCTGACTCGGAGCTGCCGCCACTGCTTTCCATTTCTAACAACTGAGTGAAATCTGCTTACTCTCACATTTGGACTGTGTGTATCAGTATGTAGCCATACTGTGGAAAAGTGCTGAAAATGACCTGGATGTGAATCTACACTCACCCTGCTAAGCAGATCTGAGCAATATGACAATGTGTTGCTGTTGTCATGAACTGGAAAACATGTCGTCTGAGGAAGGGTCATACAGCTCTCTGTTCTCTACCTCATTGATTAGTTTCTCCTCATTTGTTTTTAGCAAATCTAAACATGTTTTGAGGAACATCAGTGGTTTCTGTTGAGGCATGGCAATGGCGCTCTACCACTAGGGGGCCTGTAGAGAGCCTGTAGAGGGAGTGTTTTGGTTTTGTCGTTCTGCGTTGCTCGATGTTCAGACACAGTTTTAGGCTGTATGCTATATGTGTATGCACCTATGCTCTTACCTTGGTTGCAGGTTTTGCCTGTGTATCCGGGATGACAGCGGCACTGATCTGGCCCCACACACTCGCCATGCTTACAGCCCAGCTCACACACAGCTGCAGAAACAGAGGAGCAGATAGTATGTGTGCGTGTGTGTGTGTGGTTGTGTATGTGCTTGTTTGTGTATGTGTACAAATTTAATACAAATTTCATGTGTGTTTGTGGGGGTGTGTCCTTACGTCTACATTCCCCCCAGCTTTCTCGCGTCCAGCCCCAGCAGCACTCCACCCTGTTACCATAACGACAGATCCCACTGGTCCCAAACACCGGCCTGATCATCCTATCAAAGAACAGCATCAATTAAATTTAGTCAGTATCAGCCAATGGGTGCGTCCCCCTGAGCCCATTCAGTTTCTTGCAGATCTCCAACTGACCTCTACAGTCTCCACCCACAAATGCGTCCCACTCAGTTCCAGTGCAGTAAGTGCTGCTGGTCCACCTTTAAGAGCACAGTGTCTTCCCCACAGGGAGGATGTGCTGCAGTAGGAAAGTGAGCATGGCTACATTTCTGACACAGTCCAGGATGTTTTGTGAAGATAATTATATATTCAGAAGCTCTGATCTTCAGATATCAAAGTGGACGTGGTGAAGCCGGCAGCGGCAGAGCTTTAAATAGCAGCAGTAGGAATGTTTGAGGGAATGTCTAAAAATCTCCACTTCATAGTAAGTCATAACACTGAGTCTAACACACAGTTTACACACAGCACTCAGAGCTAGTGTTGGGACGTCTCTGTCTTAGTGTTTGTTTTTGTTTGTAATTATGTTTTAGAACTCATCAATCACGACTTCCTGAAGTTTAATATCAGACTGAACCTAGATGGTTTGATTCAGTTCCTTGCTAGATACCACAAAACTGTATACCACAGAAACACACTGGATACCACAGAAACACACTGGATACACAGAAACACTGGATACCACAAAACTGTATACCACAGAAACACACTGGATACCACAGAAACACACTGGATACCACAGAAACACTGGATACCACAGAAACACACTGAATACCACAGAAACACACTGGATACCACAGAAACACTGGATACCACAGAAACACACTGGATACCACAGAAACACACTGGATACCACAGAAACACTGGATACCACAGAAACACACTGGATACCACAGAAACACACTGGATACCACAGAAACACTGGATACCACAGAAACACTGGATACCACAGAAACACACTGAATACCACAGAAACACACTGGATACCACAGAAACACTGGATACCACAGAAACACACTGGATACCACAGAAACACACTGGATACACAGAAACACTGGATACCACAAAACTGGATACCACAGAAACACACTGGATACCACAGAAACACACTGGATACCACAAAACTGGATACCACAGAAACACTGATACCACAGAAACACACTGGATACCACAAAACTGGATACCACAGAAACACTGGATACCACAAAACTGGATACCACAGAAACACTGGATACCACAAAACTGGATACCACAGAAACACACTGGATACCACAGAAACACACTGGATACCACAAAACTGGATACCACAGAAACACTGATACCACAGAAACACTGATACCACAGAAACACACTGGATACCACAGAAACACACTGGATACCACAAAACTGGATACCACAGAAACACTGATACCACAGAAACACTGATACCACAGAAACACACTGGATACCACAGAAACACTGGATACCACAGAAACACTGATATCACAGAAACCCTGGATACCACAGAAACACACTGGATACCACAAAACTGGATACCACAGAAACACTGGATACCACAGAAACACTGATACCATAGAAACTGGATACCACAGAAACACACTGGATACCACAGAAACACACTGGATACCACAGAAACACTGGATACCACAGAAACACTGATACCACAGAAACACTGGATACCACAGAAACACTGATATCACAGAAACACACTGGATACCACAGAAACACTGATACCACAGAAACACACTGGGTACCACAGAAACACACTGGGTACCACAGAAACACTGATACCATAGAAACTGGATACCACATAATATCAAATAATTTACATTTAATACATTTGCATATATATATATAATTGTATAATATTATATTTTATTATTCTTGTATAATTTCCCCAGCAAGTACATCTGGGACCACATTTCACGCTTCCTCTTCCTGGGAATTCCCAAGTGAATTGTTGCTGTGTGTAAAATGACAGGGTGTCCGAAGAGGCCGAAATTAATAACCTACACAGATCAGGCTGCAGCAGGCCAACCGAACGGCACACACACAATCCTCATTCAAACAGCTGTCACGCTAACGTTAGCTTACCAGCTAGCAAGCAATAGAGCAACCTCCAAAATACTGTGACATCATCTGCATCATCTGCATTTTGATTGGCAGTTTTCTGAAACCTCCGTTTTTGCGACAGTGTCTAATAACAGTGCTATCTTTATAAAGTGGTTTGAAGATTTCAGAATTTCAGGCCTTAGGGGACGTAACCAGCCTGTCTGTACGAACTCCACTGCGCTCAGCTGCTGTTTTGTTAGCGGGGGAGAAGGCAGGGTCCGGCCCGCCCGCAGGGTGTTGTAAGGTGTGTGTTTTTGACCCCGGGCTCTCGGGATGTTCTTGTTAAAGTTGGTTCTCTGCATATTTCTGTGTTTGGGCTCCTGTTTGAACTTGAGTTTCTTGGCAGCGTGACGAGCTGTCACGTCCCAGATCCGCTCATTGAGGAAAAATGCACCCCCTTCACCCGCCTCCCACCCAGCCTCCTTCACACACACTCACACACACTCACACACACACATACTGTGCATTACATATTGTCAGCGGGTTCTCAGTGTGTGACCTGGGGTCAGTTCAGGCATCGGTTCCTTCACTTCTCCACCGACGCAGAAAGAAGGAGAAGGACTTAAACATTAACTTTCCACTGAGAGATTTTCCTCTCCTGAAGTCCACAGAGAGCTGAAGGTCACCCTCACTAGACCCTTCACAAACATGTCAGTATAATTCAATGCTTCATTTCTCTCTCCAAATACATTTGATTCAATTTGCTTCACTTAGATGTTGATACAGTTTGATTCTGCTTGATTCAATTCAATTCTGATCCACTGCACTTTCATAAATTTGATTCTAATCAGTTCAGTTCTGCTCGATTCTACAGTATTGACTCTAATTCAATTCTGAGCGATTCAACAACATTCAATTTGATTCATTTAGATTCTGCAATATTCAATTTGACTCTAATTGATTCAGTTCTGTTCAGTTCTACCATATGCAATTCGATTCTAATTCAGTTCTGTGCTTTTTGACATTTAGTGTGACTCTAAGAGAATCATGAAGATTATACAATAGAATTAGACTGCTCAATTTCTACAAATCATTTCTCATTTGACTCTAATTCCGTTGTGTGCATTCAATGTGATTCTAATTGACTCATTTAGATTCTAAAATATTTCATTTGATTCTAATTGATTCATGTCTATTCTACAATATTCTATTTGACTCTGATTCGGTTCTGTGCAATTCCACAACAATTAGTGTGACTGATGGATTCAGTTCTGCTCGCTTTTACTTTATTCAATTTGATTCTAATTTATTCGGTTCTACTTTATTCGGTTTGATTCGGTTCAATGAGCTTCTTTACAGCCACATTCTTTGTCCTTGTTCTAAGTACTAATTATTTAATTCAGTTCGCTCCAATTAGACATTGATTTAATTTGATTCTGATGAATTCGGTTTTCTACTCGATTCTATTTAATTCAGTTTGATTCAGTTTGATTCAGTTTGATTCAGTTTCAGCTTTGTGATTTTCTCTTCTGTCTGACTCGATTCTCTTCTGTTCCATTTGATTCGATTCTACTCGGTTCGGTTCTGTTCGAAGCTGCTCGCTTGTCTTACCTGACTCCAGGTGAGGCGCTGTGCGCGAGCCACGCGCCGGCCAGCAGTAACAACAGTTTTAACCACGAGCCCATCCTGCCGAGGCTGCACGCGACTCCAGAGTGAGAAACACTTCACCCAACGGAGCACTCCATCCCGCGTGCGTGCGTGTATGCGTGTGTTCCGCTCCCCGGAGACGCGCCGTCAGTAACTTGTGGTGATGGTCGGTGAGGCTCGCGCTGCCTGCAGCTTTAGTTAGAGCGCAAGTGACTGAAAGAAGGTCTGTTTGAGCGCGTGCGAGGCACGATCAAGACTTCTGTTGCGCGCGCGGTAGGTGAGACCGAGTGCCGGAGGGAGGGGGGGGCACATTTTACCCCTGTGTGTGTGTGTGTGTGTGTGTTGCGGTCCTTTCAGCCAAGAGTGCACCTGAACATCAGTGGGAGGAGGAGCGCGCGCACACACACACATTCACACACACACCGAGTCTGTAATTAGATGGGGTGGTTATAAAGTGTTCCTCTCATAAACACACGGGTTTATTGAGCTCCTTCACACACACACACACACACACACACACACACTTCAGTCACAAACACTACAAGAAGAAAGAGAGAGAGAGAGAGAGAGAGAGAGAGAGAGAGATGGTGTGAGAAGCCATTTAAACAATACAATTGATTAACTGACTGATTGATTGATTGATTGATTGATTGATTGATTGATTTCTTCCATTAGTCTTTTCTCTGAGCTGTCGGATTTAGGTTCCTGGTGAATGGGTTCCTCTGATCCTGACTGGTCCTCATTAGCTCTGACCACGCCCACCTGCTCATCATCATTACCTCCTCTTGTGTCTTGTTAGCTCTGTAATGCAGGTCTATGAGCTCTGCTGCATTTATGGCACCTTCTGTCATTTGCTTTGGGGTCAATAAGGTTCTATTAAATCTAACTCAAATTTAACCATGGAATTATCCCAGAATCCCCCTGGATTTACCTTCATCCCACACAAACAGAAAGTCAGAGTCTTCGGTCAGAGTCTTCGGCGCCCTCAGAAAACTCCTGGCTGGTGATGGAGGCTGTAGATCTCCAGTTTAGTCTTTTCCAAATCCCCTCCACTATCTAGAGCTGTTTTCACGTGTGGACCTCTGAAAATGTCCAGAGAATCCGGTGTGGACATGATTCGGAGTGACCCTTTCACATACGTACAGCGTACTAAAGGGCGGAGCCTGTGTTACTGTGTGCAGGAGGCACAGCATGCAGAAACAGCAGTGTTTTGTTTGCAGCACATTGTAGAAGACGACTGAGCCGCTCTCTCATCCGTTATGATGTCATCAACACACACACACTGGGAATTCTCCAGAAAATGACCTAGTCTGTTCACACATGGCCGCACTCGGACTTTACCTGCATTACTCTTCTCAAACTACTGCTAACACACCCCCGCTGGAGCTCAACACGCTCAGAGGAGACGCTCACTGCTAATTGTAATACACCTGCTAACAGACGCCCACGCTGGCTAGCATCGCCCACACTGAGTGAGGGAGAGAGAGAGAGAGACAGAGAGAGAGAGAGAGAGAGAGAGACAGAGAGAGAGACAGTTACGCTCTCTGGGACTCCTCCCGGGTGTTATTCTCTGTTGAAGAGCTGAAGACTGAAGATCTTGTACTGGACGGTTGTTTTGACTGGAAATGACATGAAAGGAATGTGCTCTGACTTTTGCTCATCACTGGAAAAACAAGCAAAGCACAGAACTGAAAGCTTAGTAAGACTCCATGTCATCCTTCCATCCTCACTCAGGAGCCCACAGAGGATGGACAACAGACAGCAGAAGGCCAGGGATTGGCTACTGGAACTTTTACAGGTGTGCTGTGGATTGCTTCATCAATAATCACCAGTAATCACAGAAAACTGGGCTCGGTTCCTCAGAAGCATCTCAGGGTGAAGATCGTTTTAACTAGGAGAGGAAAGATGGATGATTCAGGTCCAGAAAGTAAAAATCCACCCCAGGATTTTGCTCCTCCTGCCTGGGCAGCTCTGCTGGAGCCCTGATATCCAGCTCTCTCTCCACTCCTCCACTCCGCTCTACTCCTCCACATTCCTCCAGTGTAGAGGAGAAGCAGCAGCAGTGAGGGAGGGAGGGCTGGAGGGAGGGGACGGACAGGAGCAGGCTTGTGTGTTTACACCAGGGCTACTGAACTTCAGCGCTCAGAGCTAGACCTGCACTCCTCTCTCACTGTTGATTTAGTTTGTTCATTAATCTTCAGAAATACACAATTTCAGCTACGTTATAAAAGAGTAATTAGTCAACGTTCATCTAAAGCCTCGTTGAGCTGCAGAATCACTGCTGGAACGCTGATCCCTGTGCAGATCTCTGATTATGCTCCTGGAAAATCACCATCCGGTGCACCTGACCCAGAACTTTAGCAGCTTCCTGACAGTTCTCACTTCAGCAGAGCTGAACAGGTGACCTCAGGTGTGTCCTGCTGGTCTGCAGCGCCATCTGGTGCTGAACAACCAACCAATCTTTTGACTGATCCCATACCTTGGAAATGAAACTTCCAAACAGCCTCAATAATAACAACACAAACAACAATATTATTATTACTATTCATCATAATTAATATTAATCAATTATTACAATATAATAGAATAATATAACAGAACAGGCTGAAGAGGAGAGAGAGAGAGAGAGAGAGTACAAATAGTTGTCCTATAGAAAAGTAGGGCCTTTGGTGTGTGCGTGTGTGTGTGTGCATGCGTGTGTGTGTGTGTGTGTGTAGAATGTAGTAAATTATATACCTTTGTAGCAAACAGCTGTACAGTGTTCCAGTCACTCACACCTCACACACTTACAACACAGTACTGCTGGTTTGTCTTGCTGCTTTTATGGACTGCTGTGTGTGTGTGTGTGTGTGTGTGTGTCTGTGTGTGTGTGTGTGTGTGTGTGTGTGTGTGTGATTACAGTTTTATCCTCAGTTTATCTTTGCAGCGGTACAGTGACGTTCTACACTTCACACCTTCACACTCTGGGGGTCCTCAATGACGCCCCACCTGTTGTGTCACCCTGTGTGTGAGACTGTAGGTTTGTCTGTGTTTAGGTACATTCTTTATTTTCCCAATTCCAAAATAAAAGTCCTTATAAGCTTCCAGTGTAAATGTTTACCTGATCACATGACCTGCTGCTGCAGACTGCACACACACACACACACACACACACACACACACACACACACACACAATGGCTTTTTTTAGTTGGGGTTCTAGTGGTTCTAGTCTTTGGCTTTACTAAAGAACCCTTAACATCCCCCTTTTTACTCTAGAAAGGAACCACAAAACATACTTTCCATGATGCCATAAAAGAACTTACGGTTCTCCAAAGATGGGAACCAGTAGATGGTTCTTTTGAGAACCACTTTTTAGAATTTGTGAGATTTTTCTTTTAACGTTTTTAAAGGTTCTCCACCTTCACAAAGCTCTTTATTTTCTAACGTGGTTCTTCAGGGAACCCAAAGTGTTCCAAATACATGTCAACGATCAGGCCGCTCGTGCGTTAAGGCTGCCCCCTTGTGGCGACTCTGAGATCACCGGTGTAATTCACAGCAGCTGCCACCGGGTCGTCCCATTTCACAGCGCTTAGATCTGCGCCAGTCACTTTTTCCCACCCGTTTTCCGACAAAGCCCGCCCTCTTGCGCCGTGATTGGCCGGTAAAATGCGAGCTCCTGCACTATCATTGGCTAATGCTGCTGTGTCACTTGCTAGCCAATCGTAGTATCGGAGGCGGAAAGTATTGAACCAATCAGAGAAACGCGCCTTTAACGACCAGCCAATCTGTAGAGTAGGAGGGCGGGGCTTGCCGAAATTCAGGCGGGAAACAAAAAGGAAAATAAATAAATATATAAACAAACAACGGTCGCCGCAGCGGGTTGCCAAGGCGATAAGGCGTCAAAAGCGTCCAATGACAGTTAAAGAGTGTCAGGCAAACAGTCGCCCTGCCTGCAATGGCGGTTAGCCAAGGACTTTGCAGCACATCGTGAGGGGGGGAAGCACACAGCGCTTTCTCGCTATTCGAGCGATTAAACACCGTGAATATGACGAATTGAACGTCTTTCTCACGTAAACACCCTCACACGGCTCGGGTTAATTGTTAAATCGATAAGCCAGCGTCGATATGTCAGGATACGGATTGATTTACGGGTCAGGATTGACGGATTTATTTAGCCTGAATCCCATTAGCACGTTCCTGGTGGGTGAATGCGTAGTGCACATTTAGCTTTATACGATTATTAATATTTGTTTAAATAAAATTTGGCTCTTAATAAGCTGGATATGTTGACAGATGTGAGGATTTTAATGTAGTTTTATGAGCACACATCATTTCAGGAGGCTAAAGTTGTTTTTTCGAAATTTCCGTTCCACCTTAAATGGTGCCTCAGTTCCATTCTGGCGCCTGAGGCGCCAGAATGGAACTGAGGCACCATTTAAGGTGGAACGGAAATTTCGACTCGGCTAGTCTCACACAAATGCTTGTTTTCCTCTCAATGTGGGGTCTTATGCTAAGCTAACTATTTTATCTTGCATAAGAAACGTTATAATGGTTCATATATTGTCTAATAATAATTTTTAAATTTATAAATTAAAGTAAAACATTTGTTATGGATGAATTTCCCTTTTTGGTGGAATATACACCTGACGTCCCCACACTGACAAAACGACAGAACCTTCGTGTTTTTCTCAACCTGAGGTGATGGAGACCCCACAAGGCGCTAAATACACGCAAGCACACACACACACACACACATACTAAATCCCCACTGGTCGGGATCTACTCCACCGGGAAAACGGCTCCCCGCCTCTGCACCATTTTACTGTAATTAGCCTCCCGGTGCCCTGCGGGTAATTACGGTAACGAGCCGCAGCGGAACCGTAATGAACCGCAAAATCCCGAGCAGAGAAAAAAAGCCCGGGAGCTCGCGCTGTGGGTCCTGAATTGGCGCCCGTTGGGCAGCTGGGGAGGTGCGTTGACGGTGACACACACGCGCACACACACACACCCCAGCCCCCCGTTTCCCGCGCGTGTCACCCCCGGTCGCTGCCTCGCGCCTCCCGCGCGCGCGCCTTCCACAGTAATTTACAGCCAATGATCAGTAGGTGTCCGCATCGGCGCTTCCTCTCACCTCACAGCCCCCCGTCAGCCACACACACACACACACACACACACACACATACATACACACACACACACACACACACACACACCGGGAGGAGCCGTCTACCCTTCCGTCACCCATACCCGCCCCTGAGGACGGTGCGTCGTTGGCAGCGTCAATATTATTTATTATTCCCGTTAGGTCTCGGTGTTTAGCGCGCGCTGCCGCCGCCGCCGCCGCCGACGACGCTCGCGCTGTAGGGCTAGCGGTTATAAAAAACAGGGAGAGAAAAAAAAGAGAAAGGGCTCGTGCACGCGTGTGTGTGTGTGTGTATGACAGTGTGTGTGTGTGTGTGTGTGCGTATGTTTTGGATTTTCTTTTTTTTTTTTTTTTTTTTCCAAAGGGGGGCTGGTGGGTGGTCTCGTGCATGAACCGTATGTACGTGTGTGAGCGTGTGTGAGTGTGTGTAGTGCAGCCTATATGTGTGTGCGCGCGCGTCTTTCAGGGGGGCTTTTTCTCTCTCTCGCGCGCGCGTGCTGCCAGGGCGATGCTCCGCCGCGCTGAGGGCTCGTGAAGGCGCCGCGAGAGTCCGGTAGGTAAGAAAGCTCGTCCATTTTCCCTCCTCCTCCTCCTCCTCCTCCTCACCCCCCTCCCCCCGCTGTTTTTGATGCATGCTCTCTCTCTCTCTCTCTCTCTCTTGCTCGCTCCCTCGCTCGATCTCTGGCTCGGATCGAGCGAGGGAGAGAGAGAGAGAGAGTGTGTGTGTGTGTGTGTGTGAGAGAGAGAGAGAGAGAGAGAGAGAGAGAGAGAGAGAGACAGGCTCGGTCTCGCGGATTTAATCCGTCGCCCCTTTAATTGCATCCGCGGTGTCCGTCCGGCCTCGCGCGCGCCTCCCTGGTGCTCCCGTTAATGACCTCTGATCCGCGCGGCCCTGCCGCAGCAGGCAGAGAGTAATTACCGTAATTGATGCTCGAGGCGACGGTAGCGGGGCAAAACGGTGGGGGGTGGGTTGGGGGGGTGCAGGGAGGGAGAAGAGGGGGGAGGAGAGGGTGGAGGAGGAGGAGGAGGAGGAGGAAGGGGGGGGGGG